>NC_132782.1:90404768-90409768 GCF_048418805.1 Vulpes vulpes
CCTGCGGTGGTTGCCTAGGTCCGAATTGGTAACAGCGGTTTCCGTTAAAAAAAAAAAAAATAATAATAATAAAAGGAAGAAAACAGAAGAAAGAGGAAAAAGCAGTGTTTCTAAGCCGATCACCTGATTTCGTTGTGTGAGTCGAGCCTGAGTGAGCGCGCACGGCCGGTGGGGCGCCTCTGCCGGCCCCGATGCCCCTCAGTCCATGTCCACCTCCTCGCCGTCCGGCGCGCTGGGTCGGGGCTCGGCGCCTGGCTCCGCGGCCCCGCACGAGGCCGGCTCCCCGGCGGGGCTGGCAGCTCGAGGGCCTGGCCCGGGCGACGGCGCGAGGGGGGGCGGCCGCGCGGCCGCGGGGCAGGCGGCGCCCGGATCCGCTGCGTCCCCGCCGCCGCCGCCGCCGCCGCCGCCGCCGCCGCCGCCCTCGGCCGCCGCCGCGTCCCGGAAGGGCGCTGGGGTCGGGGCCCCCGGGGAGGCGACGGCGTCGGGGCTGCGGCGCGCGAAGGCCGAGTCCGGAGCGCCGCCGGGCCCCGGGAAGGCCCCGAAGCTGGCCTGAGCGGGCGGCGCGGGCGGCGCGGCGGGCGCGGGCGCGGGCGGCGCGTCCTTGGGCGCGGGCTCGGGCCCCGCTGCGCCCTTGAGCGCGGCCTGCGGCACGAGGAAGCCCAGCGGCTGCGTGATGGGGTACAGCAGGAAGTGGCCCTTGCCGATGAGGGTCCGCGGCGCGCACGGCAGCCCGGGCGCGAAGTCCAGCCCCGCGGCGGCGGCGGCGGCGGCGGCGGCGGCGTTGGCGGGGGCGGCTTTCCGGCGCGGCGGCGAGTCGGACAGCAGGCTCTCCACGCTGAACGGGCTGGCCTTGGGCGGGCCGGCGGCGCCGCGTTCCGCCGCCGCCCCGGACGCACACGGGGCCGCGTCCTTGTCCGCGGGGCGGCCCAGGCGCAGCTGCGGGCCGGCGCCGCTTCTTTGGCTCGGGTAAAAGGCGGGGTCGCAGGTGCCCGGCGCGGGCGGCTCTCCCGGCGGGGCGGGCGCGGAGCCGGAGGCGCCAGCGGCGTGCGCGCTGGGGCCCTTGGCCGCGGCGGCGGGAGGCGGCGGCTCGGGCGGCTCCGGGGACAGGCCGCCGCCGCCGCTGTCGCTGTCCGAGCTGGGCGCGCTGTGCAGGGACAAGCCGCCAGGCGAGTGCAGGTGGCGGCTCTGGCTCTTCAGCAGCTTCTTCTCGTGCTTGCGCTTCTTCTTCTCCATCTTCTCTAGTTCCTTGCGCGCGATCTCCTCTGGGTCCATTGGTTCGCCACTGCACGTGGTCGGGTGTGAGTTGTGAGCCGGCCGCCCCGGCCCCTTCTTGGTGTTCTCCTTCTTCCTCCACTTGGCCCGGCGGTTTTGGAACCAGACCTAGAGCAGCCGGATAGGGGAAAGGAAGGTACAATCAGGCAGCAGGCTTGCCGCTGGGCCTTCGGGCCTCCCCGCTCCCCCCAGGCGGGCCTTGCCCCCCGGCTCCGGCCAGGGGTTGGGAGCCAAGGCACGCAGCCGGCCGGCCCTGAGCTGGCTTTCGGCACTCAAGCTGAAGGTTCCAAAGAGCATCTTTTCCACCCAGAAGGAGGTAGATGGGGCCTCTCGGCCGGCTTCCCACTCTGGCTTCTCACCTCGGGAAACTGGGAGCTGCCCCTTCCTTGGGCTCCGCGGGTCTGGCCCCTGAGGGCGTCTGGTTCCTGGTCGGGAGGCAGGCAGGGAGCAGGGCCCCTCCTCGCCCCTCTTGGCTTCTCACAGCTCCTGTTCTAAGCGGCCTGCCTGGCCTGGTGCTGACCGGCTGGCCTGAGGACCACCAGTGGCTGGGCTCAGCTGCCCTCCACACCTGTCTTCGGCCCCCTGGAGACTGAGTCAAAGGCCAGATTTTGGGGTTTCCCGTGAAGGGAAATCTGGGTGCTTCTTCTTCTAGAAGGTCCTGGGAAGCCAAACTTAGGGGGAGGTTTTCCAGCGGCCTGCCCCCCAGTGCACTCGCACACGTCCTTCTTTCTAGGGGCTCCAGGCCAGGGCACCAACACACCCCCTGAAACCAATTGTGCCTGGCTTAGGCCAGTGGGGGAGACAAACAGGGGAGCAAGAGGCCAGCTGCTAGGCCACGCAGAAGAGGCCTGGGCCCAGGTAGCCTCTTCTATCCTCCCTGCCGGCCTTGTCCTGGGGAGCAGCGGCCCTAGACACCAGCTCCCCCACAGCACACACACACACACACACACACACAGTCAAGTCCCTGATGGGCCTTAGGCACACCACCCTCCCCAAGAGATCGCGATAATTCCAACTCTTTGTTGTGGCTGCGGAGAGACCCCGCACAATAGCAGGCCCGGCCTGGTCACGGGGAGCCTTGCTGGTGCCAACCTCTCCAAGGCTGTAACTCCTTCCTTCCTTCCTTCCTTCCTTCCTTCCTTCCTTCCTTCCTTCTTTCTTTCAAATACTTCTGGGTTGTTTTTTTTTTTTTTTTTTTTTTTTTTTTTTTGGTGTAAATTCCACGCTCACTTGTCACCAAGAAATGCTCATTATCGTACAGGGGAGAAACGAAGAGCTTTTCACTTAAGACACGTATAAGAATTGGATGAAAGGATTTGCAAACAGAAGAGGTCATGAGGGGCAGTGCAAGCACAGGTAGAAAACACCTTTTTAGACAAAGCTGTTGATGCTAAACAGGCGTCGTGCCGACCTCTGCCTCAAAGCCCTGCACCCACCGCTGCAGCCACATACCCCACTCTCCACCATCCCGACCCCAGAAAAAAAGATTTCTGTACTTCAGGGAAACATCTGAGTGTGCACACTTCATCTTGAATTTTTAATCCACCAAATTGACGCTATATTTTTTAAAAGAATAACGCCAGCCGTCTCTGAATGAAATCAAAGTATGGTGTGTGTGTGTGTGTGGGGGGGGGGGATTGGGGAGATATAACGGAGAGTATATCAAAGATTCAAAAACCTTTGCCCCCAATTTGTTAACTGTTAAGTTTCGGCCTCCTCTTCCTCAGCTAGCCTCCTTGTGCAAAGCCAAGAATAAATACAGGTCTCCATCTGAATATTATAGAGGCAAGAGGTAAACAAACAAACGCGTTTGCTCCGGGCCGGTGCACCAAGATTCCCCGCAAGGGTCAGGAGGCGCCGGGTCTAACTGCTCCAGGTCTCTCCAAGATCCCAGCCCGGCTGGCGCCCCCCATCCCACCCCTGGGCCGCTGTTCCCGCCCAGCCCTCTGAGACCTCGTGTCGCGACGTCGCCCGACCCCCACCACGCAGCTCCCCGGTTCAGACGCAGCAGCTGTTCTGGCTACTTCGCGGCTGTGGTCGGCCCCCTCCCAAACCGCCTGGGGCCTGCTCCCCGTGAGGCGCGGAGCCCCAGAACCCCAGCGCCACCTCCGTCCGGGCCGGCGAGCGCGAGGCGGGCTCGGCCGCGGGGCCGCGGTCCCCCACCTAGAACAAAGGCGGGGCCGGCGCCGGGCAGGCCTAGCTGCGGGATGCTGGCTCCCGGGAGGAACTGCGGCGGGTCTTTACCTGCACTCGGGACTCGACCAGATCCAGGCGCAGCGCCAGCGCCTCGCGCATGAACACGTCGGGATAGTGGCTCTCGTTGAACGCCTTCTCCAGCTCCTCCAGCTGCCAGCCCGTGAAGTTGGTGCGGGTGCGCCGCCGCTTACAGCCCGGGCTCTCCTTGTCGGGGTCCCCCGAGTCTGCGGGCACGCAGAGGACGCCGCAGGGCTCAGCCAGGGCCCAGGGCCCGAGCCGCATCCACCCCCTCCGTACCTGCGGGCCGCCGGGGTCTGGGCGCCCTGCGCCGGGGTGGCAGCCCGAGCCGGCCCTGAGCCTGGGCAGCCGGTGCCCGTCCTGCAGCCGCCCGCGCCCCAGCTCGTGCGCCCGACGAGGGTGCCCTACTGCCCACCCGTCCGCGCCCGCCTCGCCTACCTGACAGCTTGAAGGGCTGGCTGTCGCCTCCCACCCCGCAGGCGGCCGGCAGCAGCGGCGTGGGGTTGACCACCGAGGCGGCGGCGGCGGCGCACGAGCCGCTGAGCAGGCCGTCGATGGAGAAGGGCACCGAGGCGGCGGCGGCGGCGGCGGCGGCCGACTGCAGCTGGTGGCCGGCCAGCTCGTACACGTGGTGGTGGCCCAGCGGGTAGGGGAAGCCCACCACGCCGCCCAGCGAGCCCCCGAACTGGGCATGCGGGTGCTCCAGGAGGCGGCCGTCCATCATCTCGCGCGGGGGGCCGGCGGGGCCGGCGGCGGGGCGCGGGGGCGCGGGCCGGGGCCGGGGCGGGCCAGCGGCGGGAGGCGCGGACGGCGGCGGCGGCGGAGACAGGGACCCGGAGCCCTACACATGCTTCGCCCGCACTCCGGCGCTTTACTTTATCAACATCAAGCTCCCGATAATTAGCCGCGGCCCGGGGAATTTGGGACCAATAAGAAGCGCTAATCGGCTCTGACGTCAGAGGCGTGCTGGGTGCAAGGAAACGTTTTCCATATCGATTGCTAATTATACCTGACATGCACCTCAATAAACAGTATCAGGAACTGTCACAACAAGGGGGGGGGCGGCAGAGAGGGAGGGGCGCGGCCGGGCGCTGGGCGGGCGCCGGCTCGGGGAGCGGTCCAGGCAGGGGTCCCCGGCGAGCCCCCCACTCCAGTCCCCGCCGGCCGGAGCCCGCGCCTCCCCCGCCGCGGGCTCCCCGCCCCTCTGCAAATCACTAATAGATTTCCCTTTAAAACATTCACCGGCGTGTTGTGGGGATTTTTCACCAGAAATGCTGTACTCTCTGAACCTTTAAAGTGATGTTGCTCCAATTACAGAGAGACATTGAGCGGCAAATAGACTGATCCAATAATAGGAGATTCATCATCCGCTCTTTCCGAAACTGTCACATTGAATTTAAAACTACAAGGGCTTCTCATCTCCTCTCGGGCTCCAGGCTGCGGGGGAGAGGAGGAAGGAAAGGGAGGAGGAAGAGGAAGGAGCGGAGGGGGCGGGCGGGGGTGGGGTGGGAGGA